>NC_134484.1:167397932-167442932 GCF_040206685.1 Ascaphus truei | reverse complement strand
TAGTGTTGACCAATCTAGTTCTTTGAGCATTTCGCAGTGATGTGTGTTGTAGTTGCATTGGAGAACAAAATGACAAATTGAATTGTAGAGGGTGTCAAGTTTGCTAAGGTGGGTTTGAGGAGCCGAGCCATATACTATGTCTCCATAGTCAATAATTGGCATTAGCATCTGCTGTGCGATACGCTTTCTGACCAGGAGACTTAGGGAGGATTTGTTCCTGTAAAGTACCCCTAGTTTGGCATAGGTCTTGGTTGTCAGGGTATCAATGTGCATCCCGAATGTTAAGTGGGAGTCAAACCATAAGCCCAGGTATTTAAAACTAGTGACAGGTGTTAGGGTGGTGTTAGCGTTGGTTCTAATCAGGAGCTCAGTCACTGGAAGCTTTACAAATTTAGTCTTGGTCCCAAATACCATTGTTACAGTCTTGTCAGTGTTTAAAAACAGTTTGTTTTGGGAAATCCAGTTTTAGAGTCTCAAAAAGTCAGACTGAAGGTCAGAGAGGCTATGGATGTGTGCATATAGGATTGTGTCATCTGCATACATGTGTATTGAGGCTTCCTTACAAGCTGTGGGAAGATCATTAATGAATACTGAGAAGAGTAGGGGCCCCAGAACAGAGCCTTGCGGGACACCACAGGTGATATCCAGGGGGTTGGAGTTAGAGCCTGAGATGGACACATGTTGGGATCTTCCTGATAGGTAGGACTGAAACCAGTTTAAAGCATGTTTCCCTATTCCAGAGCTCTGGAGTTTGTTAAGCAGGATAGCATGATCAACTGTATCAAAAGCTTTTGCAAAATCTAGGAATACTGCACCAGTGAGTTGTCCCCGTTCCATTCCACACTGGATTTCATTGCAAACTTTTAGCAGGGTAGTTACGGTGGAGTGTTTGGGACGAAACCCAGATTGGAATTGGCTAGGGAAATTTGTCTTGGTATAGAAATCGCTTAATTGGGAGTGGACACATTTTTCCATGACTTTGGATAGAATTGGGAGAAGTGAGATTGGCCTGTAGTTTGAGACAGTGTTTTTGTCCCCACTTTTGAAGATTGGGACAACTCTGGCAGTTTTCCAGATCTTAGGGATATGGCCTGCAGACAGGATAGAGTTGACTATGGACGCAATTGGTTTGGCAATGGCTGGGGCACCGTTGTAGGAACCTAGATTGTAGTAAGTCGGGTGCACATTGGCTGCTTAGTTTTAGTTTGAGGAGCGCTTGCATAATCTCCTCTTCAGATACTGGGCCAAATTGAAAATTGTGGGCAGTGTTGGGAGGGGGTTGGACTATAGGGGTACTCCCAGGATGAGATTCAGGTTTGTGGTTTGGGCTGCGTTTCGCTAATAAGTTAGTGGCACACCCCACAAAGTAATCATTGAATGCATTTGCAATGTCAGTGGGGTTTGTCAGAGTAATATCCCCCTTAGTGATATTACTTGGTTGTTGATGGTTAGGAGGCTGGAATATATTGTTGATAACCTTCCAGAAGTTAGCTGGGTTTGATGTATTCTGGTGGAGATTGTCAGAGTAATATTGTGCTTTTGCATGCCTTGTTTGCCTTGTGCACATGTTCCGCATGCATCTGTAGTGATTGAGATCCTTGGTAGTGCCAGTTACTTTGTAGCTTTTCCACAAGGCATCCCTGAACTGGTAGAGTGCTATAAGGTCAGGTGTAACCCATGGAAGGTGGGCCCCCTGTACCCTTATTTTGCATAGTGGAGCATGGGTATCGCAGAGTTTTAAGAACTCGGATTGTAAATAGTCGAGCGCAGAATCAGGGTCAGGAATTAAATCGATTCTGTGCCATGGGCAGTTGGTAAGGTCATCGAGAAACTGTTGTGGGTAAAAGTTTTTAAATGTTCTAGTGAGGAGAACTTTAGGGCTTGAATGGGGCGGTTTAATTTTTCTTACACAGTACACTATTGCATGGTCACTGAAAATATCAGGAAGGATGCCAGAGTATTGGATTCTGCTGGGGTTTGAGGAGAGAATCAAGTCTAGCAAGGAATGTTTATGCGATTTCAGGTTTATCCGTGTTGGTTGGGAAATGAGTTGCGATAGGTTAAGTGACTTGAGTTGTAACTGGGTTTTGTGGTTTTTAGGGTCAAGCCAATTGAAGTTGAAATCCCCAAGAACTAGCAGCTCACTCTTCTCATTCAGAGAGGAAATGGAGCCAAGAAATTGGGTGATATCAGTCAGGGATTGTAGAGGGGCTTTAGGGGGGTGGTAGATGCAAGCAAGCAAGATGGGCTTAGAAAAGGGGAGGCAGATTTTGCCAACTAGAATTTCAAAAGAGGGTGGGCTTGGTGGGCAATTTAACAGTGTAAATTGTAATGTGTCTGCAATATAAAATAACACCCCTCCTCCTCTCTTTGACCTATCTCTCCTAAAAATGGAGTATCCCTGAATGGCAATATTTGCATCAGGAGTTTTAGGGGATAGCATGTTTCTGTAAGAACGATGGCTTTGGGTTTATGCATAAGCACCATGCCCTTAGTTCGTCCAGTTTGGGCAGCAGGCTCCGGATGTTTATATGGGGGACAGATAGCCCTTTTTGGAATTTAAAGGTGGAATTCTCAGGGGCATGGGACAGAGCTGAAATGGTAGGACCTGGGTTAGGTTCAATATCACCTGCTAAAGAGAGTAACAGTATGAGTAGAAATTTGGGTAGTTGTTTGCAAGTTGTAAATTTGTGGTGTTTGCCATTTGAGTGAGCAGTGGTTGGTGTGCTGGTTTTTAGAGTTCTCCACCAACATTCAGTAGCTAGTGCAAGGCTTCTGAGTAGTCCAGGGTGTATGGTGATGTTGGGTGTGGGCCAGGATGGAGGAGTTTGTAGTGGGTAGAGGGAGTAACATCTCCATGAGGCCAGGAGAAAGAAAAAAGTTAACATACATAGCAGGTTCATGATACTAGAGGTAGGCAGTGCTGCAAGGAGCTGTTGTGAGCAGAGTGAGTGTGAGCAGACTAAACAGCAGGTGTGTGCCTGTTGCTTGTCAAATGTTTAGCTGTATTGCAATGCTAGAGTCAGTTCAGGGTTTCAGTGTATTGTGCAGTCAGTTTTGGGAGAGACTGCAGTAAATAAGTTGTAAAGGTGTGGGGGGTTGAAAAAGGCATGTTAGCAAGCTTGGGATCATAGTGTGATCTGAATAGCTTACCGTTTGTTGTCTTGAGTAAAAGAGTTTGCAGTAGATCCAGTCCCCAGTCACCTCTAGTCAAACTATAGTCTAACTGTATTTATCACTTTAAATGCCTCACTGTCTAATGCCTAATGCAGTTCCTGCAAAGATGCAGGAAAGGTGTTGGTATTATACAGATAAAGCAGTCACATGACCCTCCCCCTCCCCAATAAATCAGCTTGTTCCAGTTGGTCAATTAACAGCACAGAGTTAAGAGGGAGAAAAATAAAAAAATAAAAAAATAAAAAAAAACACTTTTTAAATTCAAACATACTAACTTATATCAATTCTACAAGGCCAGAGTCAGTCTTTTACACAGGATTTGCACATCAGGAACATACTTATATCAATTCTACAAGGCCAGAGTCAGTCTTTTACACAGGATTTGCACATCAGGAACATACAGTACTTATACAGTATCAATTCTACAAGGCCAGAGTCAGTCGTTTACACAGGATTTGCACATCAGGAACATACTTATATCAATTCTACAAGGCCAGAGTCAGTCTTTTACACAGGATTTGCACATCAGGAACATACCTGTGAAGATTATGCAATTAGATCCATGTCATATCAGCTGAGGTTATTGGTCTTACATGAAGAAAGTGAGTATAATAACTATAGTCTAACTGTATTTATCACTTAAAAAGCTCACTTTAAATGCCTCACTGTCTAATGCCTAATGCAGTTCCAAATTGCGTTATCAAATTTATGCACTTCATAATAAAAACATAAAACTCTAAGCTGTGTGCTTTGTTCTACATTCCTACAGTATTCTTGCACAATTGCTGACAGTACATGTATAAAAAACCTGACTGTAGTTATGCATTTTTAATATTTTCTGCAATTAATGCTGCAGCAGATAACATGGCGACTGTAGCCGAAATATATGAATATTTCATTTCAAACTACGATTTTTACAAATTTTCCCCTGATGTTCGTGGTTGAAAGCATTTGATAAGAAAAACCTTAAGTAGCGATCAGTCTTTTTTCGCATTGCCCCTCCTGCGGAGATACAAGAGGGTATTGGGGTGTGGTCCCTGATTTTTACAGTATGTTTGATCATGGCAACTTCAAAAGGAGAAAGGTCGGGTTTAATCCATATAAGATTCATCAATACCAATCCAGCAATGTATCAGCGCCGGCAACAGTGCCAACACCGGCTTACAATAACTGTCAGTGAAGACCTGGTGAACGGCAATCCTTGCTACCTTACCCCGCCGGAATACCTGCAAAATTTACAGCCTGAGCATGACTTCACGTACTGGTACCAGCAAGCTTGCATGTACCAAAAAGATTTCCAGCTTCATCAGCTGTCAACTACAGGTGTAGCAGGCCAGCTATCACCTGTCAACTATAATACAGACTACGGGAGTGCCAGTGGCTCATCTCCACCTGTTTGGCAAAGTTTATAATGAAGGTGAATACAATTTACAGTACAGTATTAAGTTTAAAGCTGCAGCTCAACCTGCCGTTTAAAAAAAATATTCTTTAAAAAAAAATACATTACAGTAGTGTATGTGCATCAATACAATATGCAAACAGACAAGTGAGTAGCTACAGGATGCTGGAGCAGGTGAGCTGGGGGTTCCCAGCAGAGCAGCATAGAGGAAGGGTGCTGGAGCAGATGAGCTGGGGGTTCCCAGCAGAGTAGCATCGTGGGAGGCTACCGGGTCAATTTTGGGCAACCAGAGCCTTTGCTTTAATTATATGGCAGCCATTTTCTTCTTCACATAAATCGGTCCAGGGTACTTAGCCTTTGGAGTCTTCAGAATGTTTTCTTTATTCTCCTTTCGCTTTGGCTGTGGCTTAGAAACAGCTTCCGCCTTTCGCTTTCTCGTGGTCAGCACGGCAGAAGCAAGCAGGTTCCTGCATCCGTAGAATCAGGGTTGATCCATGGATGCAGATGGCATAATGCACAATGCAGTATCTGGACAAGAGTAAGTTAAGATAGAGATCAGTGTGTGGGAGGCTATGCAATGTGTGTCACCTTTTATACACTGTGTCCCTATTTGAATTTTTTCGCGGGCATGGACATGAGCTGCAGGTGTTAAAAGTGGGCGTACTGTGTACTAAACCTGTCGAGTGAGGCTGAGGCCCATTAAATTAAAGTATAAATACACCATCCATTTTGTTGATTCAATGCACATTGAATACACATCGAATACACATCAAATATACATTCCTCTGTGCTTGATTTTTTTCTCTAAAAGCAGCGATGCAGAGGAAAAAGATTTCAAAGGATCTCAGCATGAGAATACAGGATATGTACAAGAATGGACATATAATTTTACAGATCCAACGCTGGTTAGTTGCTTCGGGCCTCTGTTTAACAACAATCGCAGTCAATTATCATGCCCATGGTAAGGCAAAAAGTGTAAAGCGGAGTCCCACAGTCACTACAGAGTAAGTCTTTTTGTTTTATTTACTGTACAGTATGTACTGTAATTACACTATTACTGGTAAAATGCATTAGTGTGTTTTACAGTACTTTTTTCCTAGCAATTATTTTAGAGAAGAAAAATTGTCCTATTGCTCTAATAACATGTATGCATGTTTTTAATAATTTATCCATTTTTAAATTCCTAAAATCACTTACTTTTTATTTTGACTGTATACTGTACATGTACTGTATGAGGTAGCATAGTCTCATTTTTGGGGGGCGGGGGATTATTTACAGCATGTTCTGCAGTGAACCTTTATTGTAAACCCGTTCAAATGATGTACAGTACAGTATTTGAACTACTGTACAGTGTATTATCTTGCACACTCGGACTGGCACAGTTGCACCTTCCCCCCTCAAAAAGCATTCTATAGCAGAAGGACATTCAACATCTTATCAACACTTTCCCCAGAGCGATACAAGACTTTCACACATTCTCATTCTTTTTCAGGCTCCATTGCATATTGTATGTCTTTATTTATATAGCACCAAAAGTGTACTCAGCGCTTCACAAAGAATACAGTACAGGGAAATATAATAATACAATAAGTGCAGCAAATAAGCAATAAGTGCAGCAAAATCAGACAATAGGAAAGGAAATCCCTGCCCCAATGAGTTTACAATCTAAGAGGTTATAGGAGGGAATAAGTGCTGTAGATGGCAGTGCTTGGTCACAATGGGTGGTATGAGTGACTGAGTGTGGGACAGAACCACCCGTGCAGGCTATTGGGATGCTTGATTTTTTGGGCAAGTTTTAAGGTTAGTCAGTATTAAATTTATTTTATAGAAAATTTGGGGCCTACTGTAACAATTTATTCTATTTTCCTTTACACTGTAGGACGACAACGCTTCTGGTGGACCAAATAAGTGAAGAGAATGATGAGAGGGTTGCAGCAAGGGTCAAGACTGCTCTGGAGAAAACTCACAATATAAGAGCATCTGAGACCAGCATCAAGCAGATGACACGCAAATTGGGATGGAAATTTGGACGTGTAAAATAAGTGTCTTACTGTGACAAAGTAGGTAAAAGTGTGGTTTTACTGTACCTGTAAAATTATTCCTTGTCATTGCAGAGCGTATCCTATGATAAGGGACGCCAACAAGATCAAAAGAGTTGACCAGGCACTGGCATGTATCGAAAGTGGTGAGACGTTTCAGGATGTCATCTTTACTGATTAGACAACTGTAGCTCTTGAGAGATTTTCCACTTTTGCATTCCACAAAAAAGGACGCCTATCTCTGAAGCCGCGTCCCAAGCACCCAGTTAAGATGCATGTGTGGGGTGCGATCTCTAGACATGGACTAGGATGCATCATCTTTGAGGGTAGAATAATGCACTAATTCACATGCTGTGACCTTATGCACTGTACAACTGTAGTGTACAGTATTTGGTACATTTTTCTTTTTTCTTTTCTTGTTTCAGGAATCATGGATAAATATTTTTCAAAGAGCAAATAGATTGTTGAATACATTAGACATGATTTTCCATCTGGTCACCGTTTCTTCCAGGACAGTGACCCGAAACACACGTCGTCAGCTGCCCATATTCTTGCGAGCAGTATCAACTGGGTAAGACGCCACCGGAGTAAGTTCTCCAGTTCTATGGTAACTTCTTCAGTTCTATGGTAACTGTTTGTCATTGTTTTACACTGTTTATATCTCTTTAACTAATTCACCTTTCCCCCCCTCCAATTCCAGATCACCAGATTTGAATCTCATTGAATTGGTATGGCATGAGATGAAGGATCACATCAGAAAAGTTGTGAGACCATCCAAAAAGGAGGAATTGGCAAAAGGAATACTGAGTTTCTGGAACAACATACTCACCACACATTCCCAGCTAGCTCAAACTCCCACACCCACCACATGATGAATATATATTTATGTCAACCAGAGAGCTACTGAGCATGGCAATTGTATATAACAAGAGACAGGGGGTGCCCAATGCTACATCCCATTGACAAAACATATATGATGAAAAGTATAAAGTAAAATACTTCAATAATAATAATAATATTAAATACTTGGTTATTTAGTTAACCCTTTGGCCAAAGCGTAATAAGCCTGCATACCAACGTCAAGGTATAACCAAATTAATTCAGGTCCTACACTACACTGCACTGTGAACCCTTCCTTTTACCTCTGTAAGAGGGGAAGAACCATTATAGGTCTTGTTCCTGCAGCAAATGAAATGACCTCCCAAGTTAAAAAGGTGAAGGAGGAGGAGTGAGCTCTGGGGGGAGGTGCCACCAGCCTCCAAATTGACTGCTACCAGTCAGACATTGATAAACACACATTCCCAGCTAGCTCAATCTCCCACACCCACCACATGATGAATATATATTTATGTCAATCAGAGAGCTACTGAGCGTGGCAATTGTATATAACAAGAGACAGGGGGTGCCCAATGCTACATCCCATTGACAAAACATATATGATGAAAAGTATAAAGTAAAATACTTCAATAATAATAATAATAATAATATTAAATACTTGGTTATTTAGTTAACCCTTTGGCCAAAGTGTAATAAGCCTGCATACCAACGTCAAGGTGTAACCAAATTAATGCATGTCCTACACTACACTACACTTGTGAACCCTTCCTTTTACCTCTGTAAGAGGGGAAGAACCATTATAGGTCTTGTTCCTGCAGCAAATGAAATGACCTCCCAAGTTAAAAAGGTGAAGGAGGAGGAGTGAGCTCTGGGGGGAGGTGCCACCAGCCTCCAAATTGACTGCTACCAGTCAGACATTGATAAACACACATTCCCAGCTAGCTCAAACTCCCACACCCACCACATGATGAATATATATTTATGTCAACCAGAGAGCTACTGAGTGTGGCAACATACTCACCATACAACGATGCAATAAATATATAGATCATATAGCTAGCGTGTTGCCTGTTCTTTTATAGCGTAATGGGCAGGCCACTGGAATGTAGTAAGGTACTGTACTGTAGTAAGGTAAGTACAGGTACAGTAAGTATGATACAGGTACTGTAAGAATGTACATATATATATATATATATATATATATATATATATATATATATATATATACACATACATACAGTAGTATAGTTACAGTTATATTGTATAGAGTTAGTGCAACATAGATAAAGTGCAGAAAATCCTCCCTCCCCCCAATACTGGCAGGTAAGACACTGTGCTCCAATCCATAACTTGTTATATAGTTATACTGTAGTTATACAGTTATACTGTATATAGTTAGACAGTAGATTTAGGGCCTCATGCAGAGAGCAGCGCTATTTGAAATCTCACCATTTTCCCGTGAAAATCGCGCTAAAAACAGGTGAAAATGGCGAGCTAGGGAAAACGCGCCATTTTTTTTTTATTTTTTTTTTAAACTCGCCTTTCTACCGGCGAGAACCTAAATCTCCCCTGTTGAAAAAATATCCATATTCAGAAAGGCGCGATCGCCATCTAGTGGCTGATCGCGCCAATAACATGGAGAGAAATTCTCTATTTACCTCCGCCAAAAAAATTTGGCACGAAGCTGGAGGTCGGCGGCCGGTGGGGGAGAAAAAAAAAAAAGCGTTTTTTTTTCAACACGTTTCAACAGCGCTCATATCGCTGGTTGAAACTCTCCATATGCAGAAAGGATTCTAAATGCAGTTTTCGGACCTTTCTGCATATGGAGAAAAAACTCTCTATTACAGCTTCTTTTTATTCCCCTCTCCAATTTTAAATAGCGCTGCTCTCTGCATGAGGCCCATAGTCCCATATTGTGAAATACTCAATGCCTTTAAGGCACTATTTTTTTCTTTTTCTTTTCAGAGCTGTAGCACTACAGGAAGGGGTGGGGACATGTGTAAAAGTATACCTTAATAACAAAAAAATGAGAAAAGAAAATATAGGACCCTTTCAGTGTGAGATGGATAGGCAGATTATTGGAGATAAGGAAAAAGCAGAGGTATTAAACAAATTCTTTGCCTCTGTGTTTACCAGGGAAGAATCAAGTTCAATAGTAGCGCCACAGGAGGAAGCCACAACCTCCATATTAATGACCAATTGGTTAACTGAGGAAGAAGTTCATAAGCGACTTGAAAAGATTAAAATAAATAAGGCACCTGGCCCCGATGGCATACATCCAAGAGTTCTCAAGGAGTTAAGCTCAGTAATAGCAAAACCATTATATTTAATATTCAAAGACTCCATTTCCACAGGCTCAGTACCACAAGATTGGCGTAAAGCAGATGTGGTGCCTATATTTAAAAAGGGAGCTAGATCACACCGGGGAATTACAGACCTGTAAGCCTGACTTCAATAGTAGGGAAACTACTTGAAGGTTTAATACGGGATAATATTCAGGAATACCTAATGGAAAACAAAATTATTAGTAATAGTCAGCATGGATTTATGAAGGATAGATCTTGCCAAACTAACCTTATTTGTTTCTTTGAGGAGGTAAGTAGCAATTTAGACCAGGGTAATGCAGTTGATGTGGTCTACTTAGATTTTGAAAAGGCTTTTGATACGGTTTCACACAAGAGGTTGGTGTACAAAATAAAGAAAATTGGACTCAGTAATAATATATGCACCTGGATTGAAAACTGGTTAAAGGACAGACAACAGAGGGTTGTCATAAAGGGAACTTTTTCAGGTTGGGCTAAAGTCGTGAGTGGAGTACCTCAAGGATCGGTACTGGGACCCCTGCTTTTTAACTTTTTTATTAATGACCTTGAGGTTGGGATCGAGAGCAAAGTCTCCATCTTTGCTGATGATACTAAATTGTGTACGGTAATAGAATCCGAGCAGGATGTAATTTCTCTTCAGAAGGACTTGGAGAGACTGGAAACGTGGGCAGGTATATGGCAAATGAGGTTTAATACAGATAAATGTAAGGTTATGCATTTGGGATGCAAGAATAAAAAGGCGACTTACAAATTAAATGGAGATATATTGGGGGAGTCCTTGATGGAGAAGGATTTAGGAGTGCTTGTAGACAGCAGGCTTAGCAATAGTGCCCAATGTCATGCAGTAGCTACAAAGGCAAACAAGATCTTATCTTGCATCAAACAGGCAATGGATGGAAGGGAAGTAAACATAATTATGCCCCTTTACAAAGCATTAGTAAGACCACACCTTGAATATGGAGTACAATTTTGGGCACCAATCCTAAGAAAAGACATTATGGAACTAGAGAGAGTGCAGAGAAGAGCCACCAAATTAATAAAGGGGATGGACATTCTAACTTAGAGGAGAGGCAAGCTAAATTAGATTTATTTACATTAGAAAAGAGACGTCTAAGAGGGGATATGATAACTATATACATATATATTCAGGGACAATACAAGGAGCTTTCAAAAGAACTATTCATCCCAGGGGCAGTACAAAGGACTCGGGGCCATCCCTTAAGGTTGGAGGAAAGGAAATTTCACCAGCAACAAAGGAAAGGGTTCTTTACAGTAAGGGCAGTTAAAATGTGGAATTCATTACCCATAGAGACTGTTATGGCAGATACAATAGATTTGTTCAAAAAAAGGTTGGACATCTTTTTAGATGGGAAAGGTATACAGGGATATACCAAATAAGTATACATGGGAATGATGTTGATCCAGGGAATAATCCGATTGCCAATTGTTGGAGTCAGGAAGGAATTAATTTTTCCCCTAAATGGGGTTTTTTGTTTGCCTTCCTCTGGATCAATAAGTATAGATATAGGATAAAGTATCTGTTGTCAAAATATAGCATAGGTTGAACTTGATGGATGGAAGTCTTTTTTCAACCTCATCTACTATGTAACTATGTAACAGTCAATAATTTACACTAACCCCCCCTCCCTCAATGACAAAAAAAACTACAGAATGCAATGCAGTCATTATGAAGAAGATAAAGACAAGATTGTAAATTTAGAAGAAGAATTATTCATTTTTCCGTGATTATCCTGTACAAATAAAATTGTTCCTTCTTTAAATTACAGTGTGTGTGTGTGTGTGTCTGTGGGGGGGGAGGTGTGTCTGCAGGATTATTAGTTCAAAGAAATCTTTTGAACAGGTTATCAGAATGCTTTGAACCCCACACCCCCAAATAAAAATTACAGTATGCCACCCACCTCATATAGTACAGTATACATGACTGTAGTGTACAATTAAAAAGCTAGTGATTGATTCTAAGAATAGCAAAAATTGTTATGCAAGCCCACGTCGAGAAACAAAAAGGGTCTATTTTTTTTTCAGACTTGAAACTCGCATTGAATGAGAAGTCATTCTCGCCAAAACCCCATATGCGTTTCAACATGGTTCCAACGAGACACACACGCATGCGCCTACATGTGATGACACGCATATGCGTTTCAACAAGGTTCTAATGAGACATACACGCATGCGTCTAAATGTGATGACACGCATATGCATTTCAACAAAGTTCCAATGAGACACACACGCATGCGCCTAAATGGGATGACATGCATATGCATTTCAACAAAGGTTCCAATGAGACACACGCATGCATCTAAATGGGATGACACGCATATGCGTTTCAACAAGGTTCCAATGAGACATACATACATGTACCTAAATGTAATGACACGCATATGCATTTCAACAAGATTCCAATGAGACATACACGCATGCGCATAAAATAAAAACGGTTTGAAAAGAAGAGCAAGCCTACAGTAACAAAAGTTGAAAGTATTGATTAATAAATAATACATATAGAATAAAAGATATGCATTTTTATTTTGGGGGTTTCTTAGCGGAGACATACTGTACACGCATGAGCGGAAAAAATATTTAACATTCAGAAGAAGAAGCAACGTTGTATTTTTGTATTACTCCTTTTCCCTTTATTATCCTGTACATATACAACACTTAATTCGTACAAAATACTTCTTTCCCATGTACACCATACAGTATGTACTCGTAACGTTAATCTACAGATTACAATTACACAAACACTTGCAGAACTGTACGGCAATAAAAGACAGGTTGAATTGCTATTAGATTTTTAAGACAACATCTCGCGATCACCCACTTGAGTTTCTCTACGGAATTGCAGACCGCGCTAAAATGCAATTTTCTGAACCCGATACAAACCCGAGTAAACACGCATCTTACGTACAGTTGGAAAATATTGCGTGCCATCACATGGGTATTCCGATGTATACACCGCATGAATTGCTAAAATTATGGCCGCTGCATCTTTACTCACCTCTATCGATCAAGTGATTTATTAAACAGAAAATATTAAAAAGTACAATTTATGCACTCATAAACATAATACAATCATGTGCATTTACAGCTATGACCGGAACAGCCTGTTTACTGTATGTCACTTTCGCCATGCATTGTGTACCCACTTTGTCAGGAGGGGTATGTACAGTGTAGAGAGTAGATGTAGGTTGTCCTTTTTATACCTCTTTTGATAGGTTTCCACTTCATCTGTTGTTAATTCATTACATACCTGGCTATACCTTATTAAAATATAAACATCCTTATTTCACTCATGATCAAATTTGTTTGTTTTAGGACTGCCCTTTATTTGCATTAAAACATAAATTCTAAAGTTTGCCTTCCAATTTATATATTAAAATACAGAACCACTTCATAGAATGATTTCATGATATATTAAAGCGTTGATTACATTATTTTATGTCCATACTGTGTCTACTAATACTCAGCAATCCAAATTACACAATACATATTGTAGACCAAATGCTTTTCATTACACTATAATAATTATAATAATTTTAGACAAATATGGGCCAAACTCTATTTATACATCACATATACAACGTGAGTAGGATATAATCAGACACTCATTCAGGGCCCTAGTAATATTATCACAACTTAAAAAAAGTACCAATATTTAAAAATAACATATTTTACCAATCTTACATGTATACGTATTTTATATCTAGAAAACATTGAATTTCAATATGGTGAAAAATCTAAAGAAAATTGAAAGTAAGTGGAATGAAAAGATCCCTTCTTAAACAAATTATATTTTTATGAAGAAAAAGTGTTAGGTGCTAACTATATTTTAGTGGGTATTGTGAAAGATTAAAAATCAAATCTTAACATAATACCACAATAGACATAAATATGTAATATGCTAGAATATGCTAAATATAGTGCAAGTAGTCTTTGTAAAGTCCTGAGACAATTTCATCTCAAGATTTTAAAGGATTTCTCAATTCTTTAGATAATATGGTGAATCTTGTGGTGCATATATACAGGAGAAGTGAACAAGAAAAAAAAGGGGGGGAGGGGAGGGGAAAAATAGTGCGATATTGCAAACAATGGGACAAGAAAATGTGCACAGGGTGAGTATCATATTGTACTCGCATCTCACATTTATTTTCTTCTATTTAAACTATGAAAAGAGTCCGATGAGGTAATTTGTTCGAAACGCAACCCAAACCCCAAACATGAACCTCATTCTGAGAGTACCCCTATAGCCCCACTCTCTCCCAACATTGCCCACAATTTTCAATTTGTCCCAGTATCTGAAGAGGAGATTACACAGGTGCTCCTCAAAACTAAGCTGACAATGCGGACCTGAATTACTGCCATCTAAGTTCCTAAGACTTTGTGCCCCAGCCATTGCCGAACCAATTGCTTCCATAGTCAACTCTATTCTGTTTGTAGGCCATATCCCTAAGACCTGGAAAACTGACAGAGCTGTCCCAATCTTCAAAAGTGGGGACAAAAACACTGTCTCAAACTACAGGCCAATCTCTCTTCTCCCAATACTATCCAAAGTCATGGAAAAAATGTGTTCACTCCCAATTATGCGTTTACTATACAAGACAAATTTCCCTAGTCAATTCCAATCTGACTTTCGCCCCAAACACTTCACGGTAACTACCCTCCTAAAAGTTTGCAATGAGCTCCAGTGTTGAGTGGAACTGGGACAACTTACAGGTGCAATATTCCTAGATTTTGCAAAGGCTTTTGAAATTGTTGATCATGTTATCTCTCTTAACAAACTCCAGTGCTCTGGAATGGGGAAGCATGCTTTAAACTAGTTTCATTCCTGCCTATGAGGTAGATCCCAACATGTGTCCATCTCAGGCTCTTACTCCAACCCCTTGGATATCACCTGTGGTGTCCCGCAAGGCTCTGTTCTGGGGCCCCTACTCTTCTCAGTGTTCATCAATGATCTTCCTACAGCTTGTAAGGGAGATTCAATTCATATGTATGCAGATGCCATACCTAGCCTCTCCGACCTTGAGCACATACTTCAATCTGACTTTTTGAAACTTGAAAATTAGATTTTACAAAACAAACTTTTTTTAAACAGTGACAAGACTGTAACAATGGTATTTGGGACCAAAGCTACATTTATAAAGCTTCTTATGACTGGGCTCCAGATCAGAACCAACACTATTACCACCCTAGCCCCTGTTACTAGTTTAAAATACTTGGGCATATGGTTTGACTCCCATTTAACATTTGGGAAGCACATTGATACCCTGATATCCAAAATCTATCCAAACTAGGTGTACTTTATAGGAACAAATCTTCCCTAAGTCTGTTGATCAGAAAGCGTATCGCACAGCAGATGCTAATGTCAATTATCGACTATGGGGACATAGTATACGACTTAGCACCCCAAACCTACCTTAGCAAACTTGATACCCTATACAATTCAATATACCGTTTTGTTCTCCAATGCAACTACAACACATATCACTGCGAAATGCTCGAAGAACAAGATTGGTCATCACTCGAGTCTACGCGCAAAGTTCATCTTTCCTGTCTTGCCTACAAATATTTCTGGGCAAGCTGCCCATCTATCTAAGCAAGCTCCTCACCCCTAACACATGCAGCACTTATCTGAGATCTGACTCCAAAAGACTGTTCATGTTCCCAAGGTTCAACAAAATATCCGGCCGCTCATCCTCTCTTACAGTGCACCCCACAACTGCAACAGTCTTCTGGAGGCTCTCACATCCGCCACCAGTCTAAGTTCTTTCAAAACTAAAACTTTCTCACATTTTAATCTGGTCTGTAACTGTTACATACGCCTATGTGACAGTGTCAAACCTGACTACTATTCTGCCCGATGAGCTTGCAGTAAACCCTGGTACTATCAGGTTGCCAGTAGTCGGTATGTGGTTTTCCCCCTTTGGAACTGCACTTGAGTGACAGCAGAGGGTGGTACATCCTGTTGTAGTTGGGATAACGGGGTGCCCGCCTTCTGGCTGTACTTAAGGGCAGGACCGCTCTAAATTTAGTAGTGGTTCCTTCCCCTCTGAGGAAGGCAGGTCACACAACTGGGAGCCTGAGATTGGGGCCTTCCCATGTGCTCTTCCCTCCGGGGGAGAGTAAGTGTGGACCATACGCTAAGGTGGTGGGGAAGAGCTAGGACGGCTGTGGGTGCCCTTGGCCTGTATTGACGGTTCAGGGACCATCTTCAGTGATAGCTGACCTGAGAGACTGTATCCGGCAGAAGACTGCTGTGTAACTGTTACTGCAGAGTGTAGTAATAAACCCATTCCTGTTTTGCAATATACCTCCTGTCTGGTGCGTGACCTTACTGGGGGGAGAGGTAATAAGTTCTACCATGGAAGATCACATTCAGTTCCTGGAGTCCATAGCAGATGGAGGCGCTGCACTGCTAAGGAGATATGTATGAACTCCAGAAGCCTTTTCCTGTGTCCACACTACCATCGGCGGAAGACTCAGCCCTCCTTTTGCCAGCAGGTATATGCACCACACACCCTGTAATGGCCCCTCTCTGCGATTGGGTGGGGGAAACACTGTTACACTTATAACATATGTTATCTGTACCTGTGCTTACAATGTCTTATATATAATGTATACCGTGTTCACTTATGTTACTATGTATTTGTAACCATGTATTATTTGTCATCTTAAGTCTATGCCTAGGACATACTTGAAAACAAGAGGAAACTCTCAATGTATTAATTCCTGGTAATTTTTTTATAAATAAATATAATCAACAAGATTTGCACTCACAAAGCATTCCTCTTGACACTCATGATGTATGCGCTATAGAAATCTCCAAATGTAATTCCTCTGTCGGGTGTTGGTGGGAAAATCACAGATGCACAGCATCTCTCTGGAGCCACTCAGCTGCCATCCATTGTTTGGAGTATCCCAGCAACTCAGCTGTGCATCTGACTGTGTGTATTACCAATCCACTTTATATGGATCAGTTGGCATCTTTAGGTATTTCGATGCGTCTTAGCATTTTGTCTGTCCCTCTATCCACATGCTCCTATTGATGATCATATTATAGTATAAAATAAGCACTGGAGGCTGCCTATAAATAGGTTAAAAAGCAGTGTTTAAGTCTTTAAGGGAGGCAGGGCTCACTGCAAACCCTAGGAAATGTGCCTTTGGAAAGGCCACTACAACATATCTTGGCTATGCCATTGGGGGCAGGATGGTTAGACCAACAGTTATAGGGCAATGAGCACCCCATCATCTTCATAAGCACTAAGCTATTCTCAAGGGAGCTGAACTATGCTGTTATTCAGAAGTAGTGCCTCACAGTAAAGTGTGCGGTGAAGTGTGCAGTTGAGGCATTAAAGCACTGTCTTGCAGGGCTACACTTCACTCTAGTAATGGACCACTCATCCAAAAAGTTGTTAAAGTCCATGAAATAGTGTGGATGATCCAAGGCACTGTGGATTTTCAAATTATAATTTATTGTAACAACACAATGTTTCGACCTTCTGCGAGGTCTTTCTCAAGTGATTGGCAGGCATATATCACAAATCAGTCCAATATATAGTCCCAAACACATGTGTAATACTTTACATAAAAAAATCACCACAGGCAGTCCCACGTAGGTTCTCCTCCCATGGTATACCTCTTCCGCATTCAGCCAAATGCATGTGCATGTAGAACCACGCTCCTCTCCAGGTGACGTCATCGCATCATCGCGTCATCTGGCCTTCATCCTCGTTTGTCCGGTGTTATCTGACCTTGATCCTGTTTGGTCCGGAGTTTCCGCAATGCTTCCTCATCAGTGATGTCAATATTGGTGTGGTATCTCGTAGTAGCTCTAATCTGTCTTCATGCAGGTGCAGAGAAAATCAGCATCACTGCTCGTCCCCGAACTTCACATAATAATATCAGCGGGGGAGGGATAATGTTGAGTATACGGGTGATGTGCCATAGGAGGGAAAAAATGGTGAGAGTCAGTGAGACATTCAAGTTAACCCGACTAAGGGCCTCATGTTGTAAGCAGCAATAAGCCCCTTATCACCAGCTTCTCGCCAAAACAGCCTACTGCGATTCAGTAAGCCCCGAGAAGGTGGCGATAAAAGCAAAAATCACCGTTTTTTTCCCAGAAAAAAATAATCGGCAGACACATGGCGATAAGACACTTTTCAGCACTGATCGACAGTTTTTCAAACACACTCAATACTATAAGCCCCGATCAGCTGATCGCCACTTTAGAATTGCTATTTGCTCTCCATATCGTCCCAGCACAAAAAGTTGTTAAGAAGGTGGGGAGAAGCGGCAAAATGGCACTTAGAAAAAATCAGGCCTTTTTCCTGCATCGGATTGATGCTGGGGGTCTCCGGAGCTGATACCCATTAATATCACCACCGGAGGCCCTCGACATGAATCTGATGCATGAAAAATGCATTTACAGGCAGCTTTATTACCTCAGTGGCTAACCACTAAGGCAATGAAGGGATTAACCACCCATTCCAGGCTTATTGTGGGTAGCGGGGGTAGGTGAAGGTTGTAATTGATCTTTGTTGGGTGTTTAGGCTTTGTGGGGGGGGTAGCAGGTGGACTTAACCCCTTCATTACCTTAGCGGTATTACCGCAAAGGTAATAAAGGGGATAACCCCTCTCGCTACCCCCTGTAAGGCCTAAACATCCATCCTTGGAGCTAATACCTACTTCCATGGGTTTCCATGGTCCTCGTGGGTATCTGGGGGTCCCTGGGTCATCCTCATGGGTGTCTGGGGGCCCTCGGGTGGTTTGGGGGCCGCCTGGGGGCCCCCGGGTGGTTCCCGGGGAATTAGAAAGTCCACGTACTGCAAAAGCCTGAACTGCAACTGATGCCATCCGCCATGAAGATCCGGATCAGGTACCCCAATTCTTCATTCTTTTCTTTACAATTTGCTTCTTCTATCTTCTTCTCTAATATTTCTTAATTTTCTATATCTTCTTTCTTCATCTGCCAATCCAAAAATCCAATGGTAGATCCAAAACACGATGTTGTCTCGTCGACTTCTTCGGCTCAAATGAGGCGTCACGACCTTAAATATGGCTTGTAACGTAACATCACATTTGGGCGAGAAATGGTTCAACAACTATCAGATTGGCTGTGCCCATTTTTTGAATGACACCATTTAAAGGGAATGAAGCCAGCCAATCAGAATGGCTATGCTTCATTTCCCTTTAACATGACATCACTAAATTCATGATAGCCGGCGTCACATTGTATTATAGTCAATCAAATCATGGGAACTAATTCCCCAATTTAATTGGTTGTTGTGAACCATGTGACGGAGTAATTTAAGGTCAAGTATGTGATGTCATCCAAAGGTAGTCACATGGTCTACAACAACCAATTAGATTGGGGTATTAGTTTCCAAGTCTGGGGGCCCTTGGGTGGTTTCCATGGGTGACTGGGGGCCCTCGGGTGGTCCCTGTGGGTGCCCAGGGTCCCCACAGCTGTGGGATCCCCGGTTCTTGCCCACAGTTGTCCACCATGGATCCCCAGGGGGTCCCCGTGGGCATCCGGGGGTCCTCGGGTTGTACCTGTGGGCATCCGGGGGTCTTTGGGTTGTCCCTGTGGGTCCTGAGGTACCAATCCTGTATTTAAAAAATAAATAAAACATGGCCTACATTTAATCAATACAGACCCCCCCACCCCCCCAAACCCATACAGTACAGTAATGGGCAAAATAACTATTATCCAGATATGGATAATAGATCATTTGCTTATTATTAAACACAACATTAGCTATGCAGCATAAATAAAGTAAATAAAGCCGTTATACTTACCCCAGGCAATATGAAGGGCGTCCTCGTCAGCTTACTGCATGGCCATGATCTCCGATGTCAGCAAGAATACATAATAAATACAATCTATTGGCCCCTTGCCCCTTAATCACCTTAGCGGTTAATAACTGCTATAGTAATTAAGGAGTTAACCCACCCTGCCCCAGTAACCCACCCGGGAGGCCTAACCACCAACCCCAGACCCACTATATCCACCCTGTACCCATTGAGTGGCATAGTGCTACATCATACCCATATAATAATATGTGCATGATAAGCCACTATAGCACTCAATGGCCACCCTAATCAAAATATTTTAATGCACAAAAGACACAATAATAAAACATTCCAAAACACCTAAAAACCACAATTCAATCAATTTAAACACTAGCCAACACATGCAATTAATAAAAGCACTAACCATCACAACTAGGAATTAATTCAACCATTAACCAACAAAGCAATGAATTAATTAAACAACTCGGCTAAACAAGGAATTCATTCAACCATTAACCAACAAAGCAATTAATTAATAAATCAACTCGGCACCACAACAATTAAAAGCATTACACAATTAATTAAAAAAGAAAATTAATCGCCAAAATAATTAATGCATCAAAATGACAAACAATTACATCCACAATAAACAAACATAGAAAAAAATCACACGCCATTAAATCACACGCAAAGCAAGCCATTAAAAACAATTATTGACCTAATAATGTATTGATCTGTACCCTAAAGTGGTACAGATTAATACATTATCAGTCAATGTGCAATGAAAAAATTACCAAATAAAAAATGAAATAGAAAAACCTTTAAAAAAAATACATTTACATACATTCAATATTTTACTTACCATTAGAAGCGTTGGCCCTCCGACTCCCGGGGAATCAGGAATCTCATGAACCGCGAAGGCCAGAAACTGCTTCTGTATCAATCCGCCATGGAGATCCAGATCAGGTTCCCCAATTCTTCATTCTTTTCTTTACAATTCGCTTCTTCTATATTCTTCTCTAATATTTCTTAATTTTTTATATCTTCTTTCTTCATCTGCCAATCCAAAAACCCAATGGTAGATCCAAAACACGATGTTGTCTCGTCGGCTTCTGCGGCTCAAATGAGGCGTCACGGCCTTAAATATGGCTTGTAACATCACATTTGGGCGAGAAATGGTTCAACAGCCATCTGATTAGCTGTTAAAACCATGTGCCCTTTTTTTTAATGACGTCATTTAAAGGGAATGAAGCCAGCCAATCAGAATGGCTGTGCTTCATTTCCCTTTAACATGACGTCACTAAATCCAAGATGGCCAGCGTCACATTGTATTTCAGCCAATCAGATCATGGGAACTAATACCCCAATCTGATTGGTTGTTGTGAAACGTTTAGGAATTGCAACCATTTTCATACACAGTCCCCTTATTTCAGGGGCTCAAATTTAATTGAACAAATGAACACAATCATAAATAAAATCTTTATTTTTAATACTTTGTTGAGAATCATTTGCAGGCAATGACTGCTTGAAGTCTGGAACACATGGACATCGCCAAATGCTGGGTTTCCTCCTTTGTGATGCTTTGCCAGGCCTTTACTGCAGCTGTCTTCAGTTGTTGTTTGTTCGTGGGTCTTTCTGCCTTAAGTTTTGTCTTCAGCAAGTGAAATGCATGCTCGATCAGGTTGAGATCAGGTGATTGACTCGGCCATTGCAGAATATTCCCCTTCTTTGCCTTAAAAAACTCCTGGGTTGCTTTCGCAGTATGTTTTGGGTCATTGTCCAGCTGTAAAGTGAAGCGCCATCCAATAACATTTGCTGAATTTTGCTGAATTTTGCTGAATCTGAGCAGACAATATATCCCTAAACACTTCAGAATTCATCCGACTGCTTCTGTCTTCAGTCACATCATCAATAAACACTAGTGATCCAGTGCCATTGTAAGCCATGCATGCCCATATCATCACACTGCCTCCACCGTGTTTTACAGATGATGTGGTATGCTTCGGATCATGAGCTGTTCCAAGCCTTCTCCATACTTTTTTCTTCCCATCATTCTGGTACAGGTTGATCTTAGTTTCATCTGTCCAAAGAATGCTGTTCCAGAACTGGGCTGGCTTTTTTAGATAATGTTTGGAAAAGTCTAATCTGGCCTTTCTATTCATCAGGCTTATGAATGGCTTGCACCTTGTGGTGAACCCTCTATATTTGCTCTCGTGAAGTCTTCTCTTTATGGTAGACTTGGATATTGATATGCCTACTTCCTGGAGAGTGTTCTTCACTTGGCTGGATGTTGTGAAGGGGGTTTTCTTTCCATGGAAAGTATCCTACGATCATCCACCACTGTTGTCTTCCGTGGACGTCCAGGACTTTTTGTGTTGCAGAGCTCACCAGTGCGTTCTTTTTTTTCTCAGAATGTACCAAACTGCTGATTTGGCCACTCCTAATGTTCCTGCTATCTCTCTGATGGATTTTCTTTCCTTTTTTTTGCAGCCTAAGGATGCCCTGTTTCACTTGCATTGAGAGTTCCTTTGACCGCATGTTGTGGGTTCACAGCAACAACTTCCAAGTGTGAATGCCACACCTGGAATCAACTCCAAACCTTTTACCTACTTAATTGATGATGAAATAACGAAGGAATAGTCCACACCTGTCCATGAAACAGCTTTTGAGTCAATTGTCCAATTACTTTTGGTTCCTTGAAAAAGAGGGGGCTACATATTAAAGAGATGTAATTCCTAAACCCTTTCTCCAATTTGGATGTGAATACCCTCATATTAAAGCTGATAGACAGCACTTTAAGCCCATATTCATTATTTAACTGTAACTTGAATTTATTTTAGTACACAGCTGAAATAACAAAACTTTTATCAGTGTCAAATTTTTTCAGGATCTAAATGTACATTATCTTGATCTTTTATTATATGTTGACACTAATTTAAATATTCAAACTGATATATTTAGAAAAATCAACGCCAGAAATACGTACCTGAGAGCCGAAAGTGGCCATCCTCAAGCTCTCCTAAGAGGCATCGCTAAAGGCCAGTTTTTACGACTCAAGAGACTATGCTCAAATCAGGCATAATTTATTATCCAATCTAAGGAACTTACTTCAAGATTTATAAAAAGTGGTTACAATAAGGAAGATCTTCAAAAAGCATTTGACCATGCAAATCAGCAGACTAGAATTGATCGTATACAATCAGTTAAAAAAAATACTAAAATCAAAAAGAAATCGAGATTTAATTTTTCAACGAGTGCTCAAAATGCACAATTCTCACCGTTGTTTATTACACAATATAATAAACAAGCCAATCAAATCAAGGCAATTGTAGCAAAACATTGGGATATTTTAAAATTGGACGATGAATTAAAACCTTTTGGGGGTCATGCACTAAGCTCCGTTAAGTCACTTTTAGAGTGCAAAGTGCTCTTAGAACGTGATGTTGCACTCAACCCGATGCACTAAGCAACACAAACAGGCCCTTTGCGCTCTAAAAGTGACTTTTTTCAAGAATTATTTCTAAGTCCAACTTTGCTCGTTCGTAACCCTGTTTGCGTTAAATTCTGCCCTTAAGCGGGATGCACTAAGCAACGCAACCTTAGTGTACGCGAAAGTTGCGTTGATCAGAACACGTCTGCTCAAGGTAGACGCAAAAAAAGCTGGACTTAGAAAAAATGATTGCTTTTCATTTTTGCATGCGCAAAACCCATACAACAGGCCGGCGGGTGTCCCCGGCTGACCCCGCGGGGGTCCCCGAGGGAGCCCGGGGGTCACGCGGGTGTCCCCGGCTAACCCTGGGGCTCCGGGGGTCCCCGCAGGCCAGCGGTACTAATGTTGCGCCTCCAAAAATAATAAACAATATTTATAACTAAATACACCCCCCTAACACATACAAAATGGGCAAAATTACTATTATCCACATATGGATAATAATGCATTTAACCATTTTAAATACATATAAATTACAATAAATACAGTAAAAACATATTACACTTACCTTTTACAGACGCCATGGCCTACCAGGTGGTCTCCGCAGGTCACCGTGGGCCACATTTGGGTCCCCACGGTAGGCCCGCGGATGTCTGGGGGCCCCCGGGTCAGACCCACAGGTGTCTGAGGGGCCTCGGGTGGTTCCCACGGGGGTCTGGGGACCCACGGGTAGTCCCTACGGGTCCGCGGTGCCCCCACAGATGTGTGGCCACCGGTTCTTCCCCGCAGGTGTCCCCCGTGGACCCACGCAGCCTGGTACCGTGAGAAGCCCGAGGATACTTCAGGTGGTCTCCAGAGGTCTCTCGCAGACCAAAGGAACCAACCCTGTATTTAAAAAAAAAAATGGACCTATACATTAAATACCTACATCCACCTCACCCCCAACACATACAGTACAATAATGTGCAAAATAACTATTATCCAGATATGGATAATAGATTATTTGCCCATTATGAAACACATAAAACATGCAAAAATCAAAACATGAATTTTTAATCTTAAAATCACCACATTGCATGCTACAATAAATCCAGCATCGATTGTAAATATAAACCAACAAACCAGCAGCTACACAAATGTATATGAAATGTCACACAATTGCATTGAGTGTGTACATGATGCAATTAATCTGTGCATCATGTAACACTATGCAAAATATATGTAACAATAAAATACACTATGAACAATGTCCCCTAACCACCAATGCCATCATGATAATCAAATAGAAACTAAGCAACATCAATACAATTACCATCAATCAATTAATCCATTTCCTAAAACAATTACAATACAATACAAATCAATTATACAATTCCCTATTTAATTCCTAAAGCCAAACCATTTCCAAAACATTTCTAATTAAAAGTAACCACCATCATTCTAATCTAACTACCACAAAGAAGCCATTAAAATTAACCTGTAACTAAATACAATTTACATTATTCACACCAATGTCTAAATAAAGTTCATAAATACATTAGCCATACATGAAAAGAACATAAACATTAGCAAAACAATCAATTATTATCCCTGTATGTCTATCCATATAGATAGATATACATAATATATAGGGGCAATAATAGAGCATAAAAAACAATGCATTTACATACAAAAATCACATACAACACACCCATTCAGTGTCCGTGAATGTATGTATATACATAGATACATTCACGGGCATAAAATGGGACTGAAAAAATAAAAGACATGAATCAAAACTCAAAAAAACCTGTAAAAATAATAAACTTTTCTTTTGTTTACTCACCATTAGATGCCCAGTCACCGAAATCCAGGCGACCCGTAAGCACTTGAACCAATCAACAGGTAACCATAAAATAATAAACCCATACAATCCATAACGGTGTCTTCTTTCTTCTATTTGTAATCCTTCCCATCTGTCTTGGGGTCTTCTTTTCTTCTTTGGAGTCTTCTCGATCTTCTTCTGTCTTCTTCTGCCACGCCCTTCTTCTCTTCTTAGGAGGGGAGGTGTTCCCTCCTCGGCGACTGGCTTCAAAATGAGGCGACATAGGCTTTTATAGGCCTATGACGTCACATTTTGGTCAAATGTTTCCCACGGTCCTGATTGGGCCGTGAAAAACATTTGATTTGGCCGGAAAAAAAAATGATGACGTCATTTAAAGGCAATGACGCCAGCCAATCAGAATGGCTGAGTTTCAATTGCCTTTAAGATGACGTCATCAAAACAAAGATGGCCGGCGACACAAGGTACGGTAGCCAATCAGAGCGTCGGAACTCCATCCCAATTCTGATTGGCTGAAGCAAAGCCTCTGTCACATGGTCTACTTGAGCCAAGCAGAGTTGGGATGGAGTTCCCACGCTCTGATTGGCTACCGTACCACCGGCCATCTTTGTTAGGGAATTGTATAATTGATTTGTATTGTATTGTATTTGTTTTTGGAAATGGATTAATTGATTGATGCTAATTGTATTGATGTTGCTTAGTTTCTATTTGATTTGATGGCATTGGTGGTTAGGGGACATTGTTCATAGTGTATTTTATTGTTACATATATTTTGCATAGTGTTACATGATGCACAAGATTAATTGCATCATGTACACACTCAATGCAATTGTGTAACATTTAATATACATTTGTGTAGCTGCATTTTTGTTGGTTTATATTTACAATGGCTGCTGGATTTATTTTAACATGCAATGTGGTGATTTTAAGATTAAAAATTCATGTTTTGATTTATGCATGTTTTATGTGTTTAATAATGGGCAAATAATCTATTATCCATATCTGGATAATAGTTATTTGGCACATTATTGTATTGTATGTGTTTGGGGGGTGGATGTATGTATTGAATGTATAAGTCAGGTTTATTTATTTTAAATTCAGGGTTGGTTACTTGGTTCTGTGTGAGACCTCTGGAGACCACCAGCAGTATCCTCGGGTATCTCAAAGGTATTAGGCTGCGTGGGTCCATGGGTGACACCTGCGGGGAAGAACCGGTGGCCCCACATCTGTGTGTTACATCCTAGTTATTTTGCACATTATTGTAATGTATGTGTTGGGGGGTGGGGGGGATTGATGGATTGAATGTATAGGTCTGGTTTTTTTTTAAATACAGGGTTGGTTCCTTAGGTCTGCAAGAGACCTCTGGGGACCACCTGCGGTCTCCTCTGGCTTTTCACGGGTATCAGGCTGGCGGGTCCACGGGGGACACCTGCGGGAAAGAACCGGTGGCCACACATCTGTGGGGGCACCGTGGACCCGTAGTGAGCACCCGTGGGTCCCCAGACCCTGTGGGAACCACCCAAGGCCCCTCAGACACCTGTGGGTCTGACCCGGGGCCCCCAGACATCCGCAGGCCTACCGTGGGGACCAAATTGTGGCCCACGGTGACCCGCAGAGACCACCTGGTGGGCCATGGTGCCTGGTGGGACCCACCAACAGGCCTCCAGACCCTATGTGAAACATGATGCTGGTAACCTGTAGATCTGTGAGGTGACCCGTCAGGCCCACCGGGGACTCACGTTGGCCTGGGGTAAGAACCCTGTATGTAAAAGAATAAATCATGTATTTATGGGGTGGCACAGGTGGTGGGTTATGTATTTAATAAATAGAATTATGTTTATTGTGGGGCAGTGTATTGTTTTTATTGTGGGTACTGGGGGTGGTGGGAGTGGGTATTGGCCCCAAGGGTATGTGGGTAGGCCTCCCGGCTGGGTAGTGGGTGAGAATGGTTAGGCCTCACAGGGTGGGGGTTTAGTGGGGGAGGGTATGTAGTCCTCCCGAGTGGTGGGTGAGGGTGGTTAACCCCTTAATGACTGTAGCGGTTAATAACCGCTATGGTGATTAAGGGGTTAGGGGACATTACATTGGATGTTTTTATTCTTGTGTATGTTTTGCAGCATCGGAGGGGGCATGGGCAGGATGAAGATGAGGATGAAGACGACCTTCATCGTGGGTGCCTGTAAAAGGTAAGTGTAATATATATTGACTGTATTTATTGTAATTTATATGTATTTAAAATGGGCAAGTGCATTTTTATCCATATGTGGATAATAGTTATTTTACCCATTACAGTACTGTATGTGTTAGGGCCTTAGTTAATCGCGTCCCCGGCCTCACTTTTTAACGAACCTGCTTTTTTGGAAAATCAGAACGCAAAGCCATTGAGCTTAGTGCATATCCCCCTCAGTGTCTAATGGTCCACAATTTGTGTTCACTAAAGCAAAGACATTAGGATCTGACCTTTTACCTAGTCTTTTTGATTCAGGTAGTAATAAGTGTACATTTAATATCCCAAAATGGAGTTATAGATATGGCACATGCTCAGTGTGCCCGTATATGAAACAGATCAAAGTGATTAAATGCAAATATACTCAGAGATCGTAACAAAATTCAATCTTTCCTAAATTGTAACACCTCCTTCGTTGTATATTTAATTCGCTGCCAATGTTGAAAAGATTATGAAGGACGTACTATCAGACCATTAATGGCTCGCATTTTGGAGCATCTTAGATCTATTCGCAATCATGATTTAAGATAACCTGTGTCTAGACACTGGACAACTTGTCCTTTAGGGCATCTTAAATACTTTACTTTTTCTGCCCTTGAACATATCTCAGATAGATGATAAAAGGAACAAAGGGCACAACGGATTTAGAATATCCAAACTCATTTATTGAGCCAACACAATGTTTCGACCATACTGTTCTTTATCAAGTGACATAATGCCACTATGTCACTTAATAAAGACCAGTACGGTCGAAACGTTGTGTTGGCTCAATAAATGAGTTTGGATATTCTAAATCCGTTGTGCCCTTTGATCCTTTTATCATCTATCCAGTACTGATCACAGGCTTTAGTACAAACATTGGAGCACCGGTAACTGTATCTATTTTTGATTATTTTGAGGTGTGCAGCATTTTCTCATTTGTCTGGACTTGAACATATCTCACCACATATAAGAGGTGGTGATAGGATTGCTCGGCTAAATCGTCGAGAGATGTTTTGGACTTTTTCCTTGAAAACTTTAGTCCCAGACGGTATCAATATCGACTGGGAATTACATCACTATTTATAAAGAATGTATTTAATTTATTTATTCAATGTTTCTATTACCCTGAATTATTGAGAAGTGTTAATGTATATATATAGTGTATTCAATCCTGGTAGATATTGGGCATACATTAGTTTACCTCTCATTATCATTTATGTTTTTTTTCATATAGATATTATTTGCTTAAATATATTGTTTATTTAATTTTCTTCCTTTTTTTCTTCTCTTTTTTTTTTTTAGTTGCCATACATTTTTTGTATTTTTTTTGTCTTGTGTATTTTATATCAGTGTTCATTAAATAATTGAAATATTTAGATCTATTTCTATTTTTTAATTCATGGAATATACCCAATTGTATTTTATGAACACTGATATAGATATATATATATGTATATATATATATATATATATACATATACATATATACATATATATATATACATATATATATATATATATATATATATATATATATAAAAGATTGAGAGAGAGAAAAAGGCCCTAAATAAAGCACTCTAGTATTTGTATCAGTACAAATCACATAAAGTTTATTAAATGTATTGTCACAGAACAAAAATGGTTAAAACAAAGCACAGAAATGTTTAAAATACAGCATGGATCCCCTGTTCATTACAAAGCTAAACAACTCCCTCAATGAAGATGCCCAAAATACACTCAGATAGTATTCTGAAACACCTGACAAAACAAAGTAGCAGTTAAGTGACAGCCGAGATACACAGATTAAAGCCTGCAAAGCACATATAAGCCTATAGCTAGAAAGAGTGATACATCACCTATGGTCAGGTACAGTGTGGTCGGTACATTCAAGGGGGAACAAGGAGGGATGTTAGAGCATAGTAATGTGACCCAGAGAGGGGACAAACCAGGGGATCCTGCCTGCTGGACCTGCTCCTACGCGTTTCGGCACACAGCCTTCTACTGGGAGTGGTGATGTAAGCAGGGTAACATGCAGGTTTAAAAAGGGAACTAATTGGGCTAGTGGGTGTAATCACCTGGCAAAAATCAAAATGACATAGTTTATGCAGAGGACAAACAGGTGTAGGCTAAGAGTGAGGCTAATAGAGTCAGAGATGGTCATAGGTTATAAGCCAATGAAAGATTATTATTGTGGGTGCTCTCACACTCCTCCAAAATAGTCAGTGATTACATGAATACCTGCCTGGTGAGTCCAATATGTGGCAGTAGCAGAAAGCTTATCCTCAGGCTGTAGCACATAATGTACCTCAGGGCCACAGATGTAATGAATTAATGGTGTGTTTAAGGGCAGTAAACGGGCCTCCCATATGTCACTGCGCATGTCCGTGACGTCATAACGTCGCGTCTGGTAAGGTAGGGCGCCCTGAGCTTAGTAATGGGCACTAGTGAGGCAGAAAGTGTCTATGGGCAGTTCACTGCGCATGCGCGGCTCTGTAACTGATGTATCCGTGTATTAGGCAGGCTGAATAAGCCCTGCATCGCGTCTCGCGCTTGCGCGCCTCTGCATAATGGTTGCAAGTGTAATGAGCAGTCAAAAGAGCACACATATCTGCTCACCACGGTCGCAAAGCGCCCACAGATATAGCTGATGTAAGCACAATGTACATAATGATCAGCCTAATTCATTCAAAGTGCAAAGGGAACCTAAGGATTAAAAAGCTCATCAGATATAGCCCCCAAATGGGCAACCAGGCAAACAATTGTGTGGTCCGCATCACTGTGGAAGCCATAAGAATAGATGAAGCACATATTGCTTAAGGCATGACATGTAACATCCAAAGATAACTGTTAAGGGATGATATAGGAGTGATATATTATTGTACAATTGTTATCAACAGGTAAGTGCATGTAGGTATGATCCATACCTGTACATCAATAAATATATAGACTTGTGCACAAATGGGATTCAATGAAGAATAATCTTCCACAAAACTGTGGACTACCAGTATAATATGATAGCACATACATGATGGAAAGGGGCAATAGAGTTCCCCAATGAATCACTATTAGTATATATGATATTGACATATCAGTGAAAGTACATAAGATCCAATGCCCACATGAACGTCCAGACTTGGAAGAAAAAACATGGTGTGTGGTTTTCTTTTCGCAGTAATAACGCCAGATGGTGTCCTTCCGGATATTAGTCTTCAAATAAAGACGTAAGATGATAAACGTCATGATGATGCATAACTCAGAAATTAGTCCTTCTTGAATGGTTCAAGTAGAGTGTGGAGCAGTGCTGAACAGAACAGCCAAAAGTCTTTATGGAAATATCCAAACGGAGAGGCGATGTGAGTCGTGTATAGTTGGGAACCAGCCATGTAGTATGCAAACCCAGGACTCTGTGGATATAAAAACAGGGGTTGGGGAAGGGGAGACAAAAAGAAGTGTATGAGATTCTCATCACTAAATTTATACTTAAGAAGCCAGGGGATATCAAAAACATTCAGAGGATGATAATGGCAGTATGATATAGTACAGGTTAGTGCAATGCCTATATAAACATTGCGAAACCCAGGTAGTCATTAAGACCCCTGGGAATCATTGAATCCATCTGTACAATCCACCTCGACTCCCTGCGTAGTAATGCCCTTTCTAAGTCGCCTCCTCTGAGTCCTAAACTTACCCTCTCAATCGCAAATGCTTGTAAGAGGTTAAAGTCTGACATATGTACCTCAAAGAAATGTCGGGCTACCGAGGTGATTTTCTTAAACGCCTGAAGGTCTTTTGAGGCGTTTTTGATGTTCCTTACATGTTCAAGTATTCTAAACCTTACTTCACGGGTTGTCATCCCTATATAAGGGAGCCCGCAAGGGCAGATGACACAATAAATGACGCCTTTAGATTTGCATCCCAGACAGTCTCTTATTTTAAAGGTATGGTTCTTGGAAGAGTCAGTGAATACCTCTGTCTGATACATATACCGACAGGCAGAACAATTTTTACATTTATAGAAACCCTTTTTTCTCTTAGCTGTTGAGAGGAAAGTAGTTTGTATAGTAGGGACAAAATGACTAGTCACTAGTTTGTTTCTAAGGTTGGGCGACTTGCGACTGCTCATTGTAATTCTGTCGCCTAAGGCTTTTTTGAGATCCGGGTCTGTCATTAGAATCTGCCAGTGATTTTGAAGTGTAGTACGCAATTGGCACCATTGTCGGTTATAAGTACCTATAAAGCGGATTTTACTGTCTGCATGGGCTTTGCTTTTAGGGTACAATAAAGTGTCTCTGGGGGTAGCTAGAGCTAATTTGTAGCCCTTGTCCACACTGCGTTTGCTATATCCTCGCTGGCTGAATCTTTCCCTCATCTCTCCTGCCCTTGTGGAAAAGTCTCTCTCTGTGGAGACATTGCGTCTAAGTCGCAGGAATTCACTTTTTGTGATGCCTCTGATTTGGTGTTCTGGGTGGAAGCTGGATGCGTGAAGTATGGAATTTGTGGCTGTCTTTTTGCGAAAGATATCAGTATGCAATGTGCCATCAGGACCTATATTAATATAAAGGTCCAAGAATTCTACTTGCGTACTGCTACAGCTGAAGGTGAGTTTGATGTTCATGTTGTTGTGGTTGAGAACATCGACGAAGTCCTTGAACCCCGCGGCGGTGCCCCGCCAGAGGATCAGCACATCATCGATGTATCTCAACCACAACAACACGTGTTGAGTGAATATGACGTTGTCCTTAGAGAACACAACCTCCCGTTCCCACCAGCCCAGGAAGAGGTTGGCATAGGAGGGTGCGCAGGTGGCCCCCATCGCAGTACCTCTTTTCTGCAGATAGTACCTACTCCTGAAGATAAAGTAATTATGAGTGAGAATAAATCTCAATAACTTCAGGATAAGGTCCATCAGTCCAGTGGAGACATTCTGCATGGACAGATAAAATCGTGTGGCGCGCAGACCATCCTCATGGTCAATACATGTATAAAGAGACTCCACATCACAAGTCGCCAGAAGAGTATTCTCATCGACTGTGATGTGGGCTAAGCGCGCCAACACGTCCATGGTATCTCGAATATAAGATGGTAAAGTCTCCACTGAACATTGCAGAAAAGAGTCTATAAATCTGCAGATGGGTTCGCATAACCCACCTATGCCTGATACTATAGGCCTTCCCGGGGGGTGGGTCGGATCCTTGTGTACTTTCGGCAACAAATAAAACGTGGGGACTCTAGGAAATTTGGTGATTAAGGCCTGACTATTACGTTCAGTTATATAGTTGTCTAATACTGCTGACCTTAGTATGCGGTCGATCTCAGCTTTATAGCGGATAGTGGGGTCTGAGGCAATTTCTGAATAACAGGTATGATTTTTTAATTGTTTGTAAGCTTCTTTTTCATACATCACCTCAGGCCAGATGACTATATTGCCGCCTTTGTCGCTGGGTTTGATGACGATATCCCGCATCTCCTTCAATTCCTTGATCGCCACAGACTCTGATCTTGTGAGGTTTGCGTCATCCATCTTAGTAGATATTTTCTTGAAATCCTCCGTGACCATTTTCAGGAATACTTCCACTGGAGGACAAATCTGCCATGGAGGGCAGAAGGTCGACTGTGGTTTCAAATGTGATAAGATATCCTTTTCTTCTGTCTGTATTATACCTTGGTCATCTAATAGGGATTCAAGTTCTTGGAGATGTATTTGCTCTTGTGTATTCAGTTGTAACTGCTCCGCATTCTCGTCACTGCTTCCACGATTCTTAGAGAAAAATTTGTACAAAAGAAGCTTTCTGCAAAATAAATTAACATCTTTAATCCACTCGAAGTGGTCCATGCAGGTTGTTGGGGCAAATGAGAGACCTCTTCGTAACACTTTTTCCTGATCTTCTGTAAGAGTAATACTTGACAGGTTAATAATTGTCATTTCATTATCCATATTCATGGTGGTGTTACTCACTTGGGTTTTTGTGTTTGTATCGTGCGTCCCCTTAGCTCTCTTTGCTCCCCTCCTAGTCCTCCTTCTAGTGTGGGAAGCTTTGTACCTGTGTCTAAAAAATGTGACCGACTTGTTAAATGGGATACTGAAGAAGTGCTTTCGGCATCTGATAATTCTAAGTCAGACGCAGACACCCCCGATGATATAGAGACTGAGTTGGTTTTTTTGTTAAGTGTTTTTCTATTTGCACTCTTGTTTTTGTTTGTGCGTCTCCCACTGTGCCACTTATATACAGTATTATTTTTATAGTCCTCTTGGTCACGTTCAAATTTGTTTTTTTTGAATGCAATAAGATCTTGCTCGAATTTGTCTAGATCTTTGTCAATTCAATTAAATTGACTTATTTCTGTGTCTGTTAGTTCTTTCTCAATTGCATCAATTTGTAGAGTAAATTCTTTAACACGGGCCTGATCGTGCTCTATCAGTATTTTAATTAGAGCGAAGGAGCAGGTACTAAGGCTTTCCTCCCACTGTTGTTTGAGTTTAATATCTTCAAACTCAAATGAGGGGAACGTTTGAACCATTAAGCCTCTGGGTATAAACTGGTATAACAGGTATTTCTCTAATGCGGTCTTGTTCCACCATGAACGTAACCGTTTCTGAGATAGCTGTTTTAGGGCTTTGATTTTATCACCACTCCCTATTGTTTGTGAAATAGGGGTCTGAGGGATATCTGATGTATTGATGGTAAATGCCTCATTAGCGTACGCACGACGGCGTTCCTCACAAGCCACAAAATCCATTAAAAACTGTTCTGTGTACTCAAGAGCTAGATAGCACTCAATCAAGGGAGCTGGGGTCTAGAAACTAACAAAGTTAGTATATGTAATAGTATGCAAGAGAGAAAGAGAGGACCCCGCATCCACAAGACATGTAAACACAGCTAAATACCAACACTTGAAAAATCCAAACTACAATGATGTGTCGGTGGTGCTATAAGGGCAGTATAATAGATTGAGAGAGAGAAAAAGGCCCTAAATAAAGCACTCTAGTATTTGTATCAGTACAAATCACATAAAGTTTATTAAATGTATTGTCACAGAACAAAAATGGTTAAAACAAAGCACAGAAATGTTTAAAATACAGCATGGATCCCCTGTTCATTACAAAGCTAAACAACTCCCTCAATGAAGATGCCCAAAATACACTCAGATAGTATTCTGAAACACCTGACAAAATATACCTGGTGTGACACCCAACAGACTAAATAGTCACGGCTAGGGCTATGTGATCATCTGCAAAAGGTCTGATATGCCTGCTAACCCCTGCAGTGTAGGGTTAGTCTAGGCGACAAAAAGTAGCAGTTAAGTGACAGCAGAGATACACAGATTAAAGCCTGCAAAGCACATATAAGCCTATAGCTAGAAAGAGTGATACATCACCTATGGTCAGGTACAGTGTGGTCGGTACATTCAAGGGGGAACAAGGAGGGATGTTAGAGCATAGTAATGTGACCCAGAGAGGGGACAAACCAGGGGATCCTGCCTGCTGGATCTGCTCCTACGCGTTTCGGCACACAGCCTTCTACTGGGAGTGGTGATGTAAGCAGGGTAACATGCAGGTTTAAAAAGGGAACTAATTGGGCTAGTGGGTGTAATCACCTGGCAAAAATCAAAATGACATAGTTTATGCAGAGGACAAACAGGTGTAGGCTAAGAGTGAGGCTAATAGAGTCAGAGATGGTCATAGGTTATAAGCCAATGAAAGATTATTATTGTGGGTGCTCTCACACTCCTCCAAGTGTATATAAGTGGCACAGTGGGAGACGCACAAACAAAAACAAGAGTGCAAATAGAAAAACACTTAACAAAAAAACCAACTCAGTCTCTATATCATCGGGGGTGTCTGCGTCTGACTTAGAATTATCAGATGCCGAAAGCACTTCTTCATTATCCCATTTAACAAGTCGGTCACATTTTTTAGACACAGGTACAAAGCTTCCCACACTAGAAGGAGGACTAGGAGGGGAGCAAAGAGAGCTAAGGGGACGCACGATACAAACACAAAAACCCAAGTGAGTAACACCACCATGAATATGGATAATGAAATGACAATTATTAACCTGTCAAGTATTACTCTTACAGAAGATCAGGAAAAAGTGTTACGAAGAGGTCTCTCATTTGCCCCAACAACCTGCATGGACCACTTCGAGTGGATTAAAGATGTTAATTTATTTTGCAGAAAGCTTCTTTTGTACAAATTTTTCTCTAAGAATCGTGGAAGCAGTGACGAGAATGCGGAGCAGTTACAACTGAATACACAAGAGCAAATACATCTCCAAGAACTTGAATCCCTATTAGATGACCAAGGTATAATACAGACAGAAGAAAAGGATATCTTATCACATTTGAAACCACAGTCGACCTTCTGCCCTCCATGGCAGATTTGTCCTCCAGTGGAAGTATTCCTGAAAATGGTCACGGAGGATTTCAAGAAAATATCTACTAAGATGGATGACGCAAACCTCACAAGATCAGAGTCTGTGGCGATCAAGGAATTGAAGGAGATGCGGGATATCGTCATCAAACCCAGCGACAAAGGCGGCAATATAGTCATCTGGCCTGAGGTGATGTATGAAAAAGAAGCTTACAAACAATTAAAAAATCATACCTGTTATTCAGAAATTGCCTCAGACCCCACTATCCGCTATAAAGCTGAGATCGACCGCATACTAAGGTCAGCAGTATTAGACAACTATATCACTGAACGTAATAGTCAGGCCTTAATCACCAAATTTCCTAGAGTCCCCACGTTTTATTTGTTGCCGAAAGTACACAAGGATCCGACCCACCCCCCGGGAAGGCCTATAGTATCAGGCATAGGTGGGTTATGCGAACCCATCTGCAGATTTATAGACTCTTTTCTGCAATGTTCAGTGGAGACTTTACCATCTTATATTCGAGATACCATGGACGTGTTGGCGCGCTTAGCCCACATCACAGTCGATGAGAATACTCTTCTGGCGACTTGTGATGTGGAGTCTCTTTATACATGTATTGACCATGAGGATGGTCTGCGCGCCACACGATTTTATCTGTCCATGCAGAATGTCTCCACTGGACTGATGGACCTTATCCTGAAGTTATTGAGATTTATTCTCACTCATAATTACTTTATCTTCAGGAGTAGGTACTATCTGCAGAAAAGAGGTACTGCGATGGGGGCCACCTGCGCACCCTCCTATGCCAACCTCTTCCTGGGCTGGTGGGAACGGGAGGTTGTGTTCTCTGAGGACAACGTCATATTCACTCAACACGTGTTGTTGTGGTTGAGATACATCGATGATGTGCTGATCCTCTGGCGGGGCACCGCCGCGGGGTTCAAGGACTTCGTCGATGTTCTCAACCACAACAACATGAACATCAAACTCACCTTCAGCTGTAGCAGTACGCAAGTAGAATTCTTGGACCTTTATATTAATATAGGTCCTGATGGCACATTGCATACTGATATCTTTCGCAAAAAGACAGCCACAAATTCCATACTTCACGCATCCAGCTTCCACCCAGAACACCAAATCAGAGGCATCACAAAAAGTGAATTCCTGCGACTTAGACGCAATGTCTCCACAGAGAGAGACTTTTCCACAAGGGCAGGAGAGATGAGGGAAAGATTCAGCCAGCGAGGATATAGCAAACGCAGTGTGGACAAGGGCTACAAATTAGCTCTAGCTACCCCCAGAGACACTTTATTGTACCCTAAAAGCAAAGCCCATGCAGACAGTAAAATCCGCTTTATAGGTACTTATAACCGACAATGGTGCCAATTGCGTACTACACTTCAAAATCACTGGCAGATTCTAATGACAGACCCGGATCTCAAAAAAGCCTTAGGCGACAGAATTACAATGAGCAGTCGCAAGTCGCCCAACCTTAGAAACAAACTAGTGACTAGTCATTTTGTCCCTACTATACAAACTACTTTCCTCTCAACAGCTAAGAGAAAAAAGGGTTTCTATAAATGTAAAAATTGTTCTGCCTGTCGGTATATGTATCAGACAGAGGTATTCACTGACTCTTCCAAGAACCATACCTTTAAAATAAGAGACTGTCTGGGATGCAAATCTAAAGGCGTCATTTATTGTGTCATCTGCCCTTGCGGGCTCCCTTATATAGGGATGACAACCCGTGAAGTAAGGTTTAGAATACTTGAACATGTAAGGAACATCAAAAACGCCTCAAAAGACCTTCAGGCGTTTAAGAAAATCACCTCGGTAGCCCGACATTTCTTTGAGGTACATATGTCAGACTTTAACCTCTTACAAGCATTTGCGATTGAGAGGGTAAGTTTAGGACTCAGAGGAGGCGACTTAGAAAGGGCATTACTACGCAGGGAGTCGAGGTGGATTGTACAGATGGATTCAATGATTCCCAGGGGTCTTAATGACTACCTGGGTTTCGCAATGTTTATATAGGCATTGCACTAACCTGTACTATATCATACTGCCATTATCATCCTCTGAATGTTTTTGATATCCCCTGGCTTCTTAAGTATAAATTTAGTGATGAGAATCTCATACACTTCTTTTTGTCTCCCCTTCCCCAACCCCTGTTTTTATATCCACAGAGTCCTGGGTTTGCATACTACATGGCTGGTTCCCAACTATACACGACTCACATCGCCTCTCCGTTTGGATATTTCCATAAAGACTTTTGGCTGTTCTGTTCAGCACTGCTCCACACTCTACTTGAACCATTCAAGAAGGACTAATTTCTGAGTTATGCATCATCATGACGTTTATCATCTTACGTCTTTATTTGAAGACTAATATCCGGAAGGACACCATCTGGCGTTATTACTGCGAAAAGAAAACCACACACCATGTTTTTTCTTCCAAGTCTGGACGTTCATGTGGGCATTGGATCTTATGTACTTTCACTGATATGTCAATATCATATATACTAATAGTGATTCATTGGGGAACTCTATTGCCCCTTTCCATCATGTATGTGCTATCATACTATACTGGTAGTCCACAGTTTTGTGGAAGATTATTCTTCATTGAATCCCATTTGTGCACAAGTCTATATATTTATTGATGTACAGGTATGGATCATACCTACATGCACTTACCTGTTGATAACAATTGTACAATAATATATCACTCCTATATCATCCCTTAACAGTTATCTTTGGATGTTACATGTCATGCCTTAAGCAATATGTGCTTCATCTATTCTTATGGCTTCCACAGTGATGCGGACCACACAATTGTTTGCCTGGTTGCCCATTTGGGGGCTATATCTGATGAGCTTTTTAATCCTTAGGTTCCCTTTGCACTTTGAATGAATTAGGCTGATCATTATGTACATTGTGCTTACATCAGCTATATCTGTGGGCGCTTTGCGACCGTGGTGAGCAGATATGTGTGCTCTTTTGACTGCTCATTACACTTGCAACCATTATGCAGAGGCGCGCATGCGCGAGACGCGATGCAGGGCTTATTCAGCCTGCCTAATACACGGATACATCAGTTACAGAGCCGCGCATGCGCAGTGAACTGCCCATAGACACTTTCTGCCTCACTAGTGCCCATTACTAAGCTCAGGGCGCCCTACCTTACCAGACGCGACGTTATGACGTCACGGACATGCGCAGTGACATATGGGAGGCCCGTTTACTGCCCTTAAACACACCATTAATTCATTACATCTGTGGCCCTGAGGTACATTATGTGCTACAGCCTGAGGATAAGCTTTCTGCTACTGCCACATATTGGACTCACCAGGCAGGTATTCATGTAATCACTGACTATTTTGGAGGAGTGTGAGAGCACCCACAATAATAATCTTTCATTGGCTTATAACCTATGACCATCTCTGACTCTATTAGCCTCACTCTTAGCCTACACCTGTTTGTCCTCTGCATAAACTATGTCATTTTGATTTTTGCCAGGTGATTACACCCACTAGCCCAATTAGTTCCCTTTTTAAACCTGCATGTTACCCTGCTTACATCACCACTCCCAGTAGAAGGCTGTGTGCCGAAACGCGTAGGAGCAGGTCCAGCAGGCAGGATCCCCTGGTTTGTCCCCTCTCTGGGTCACATTACTATGCTCTAACATCCCTCCTTGTTCCCCCTTGAATGTACCGACCACACTGTACCTGACCATAGGTGATGTATCACTCTTTCTAGCTATAGGCTTATATGTGCTTTGCAGGCTTTAATCTGTGTATCTCTGCTGTCACTTAACTGCTACTTTTTGTCGCCTAGACTAACCCTACACTGCAGGGGTTAGCAGGCATATCAGACCTTTTGCAGATGATCACATAGCCCTAGCCGTGACTATTTAGTCTGTTGGGTGTCACACCAGGTATATTTTGTCAGGTGTTTCAGAATACTATCTGAGTGTATTTTGGGCATCTTCATTGAGGGAGTTGTTTAGCTTTGTAATGAACAGGGGATCCATGCTGTATTTTAAACATTTCTGTGCTTTGTTTTAACCATTTTTGTTCTGTGACAATACATTTAATAAACTTTATGTGATTTGTACTGATACAAATACTAGAGTGCTTTATTTAGGGCCTTTTTCTCTCTCTCAATCTATTATACTGCCCTTATAGCACCACCGACACATCATTGTAGTTTGGATTTTTCCAGTGTTGGTATTTAGCTGTGTTTACATGTCTTGTGGATGCGGGGTCCTCTCTTTCTCTCTTGCATATATATATATATATATATACATATATATATATATATACATATATACATATATATACACATATACATATATATATACATATATATATATATATATATACATATACATATATACATATATATACACATATACATATATATATATATATATATATATATATACATATATATATATATATATATACATATATACATATATATATATATACATATATATACATATATATATATATATATATATATATACATACAGTATATATATATATATATATATATATATATATATATACATATATATTGTATTTTATGAACACTGATATAGATATATATATATATGTATATATATATATATATATATATATATATATGTATATATATATATATATATATATATATATTGTGACAGAAACCAGGGGTTGGTAATAAACTCCATATACAGGGCTCCCAGGATACTGAACAGTTTCTGTCCTGTCTAAGCTGAACAGGGCAGCCTCGTGGTACAGGCACTCCATTCCACAGTTTGTCTGCTGCCTGTTTTCTGTCACCTGTCATGCTGATTAGAGTTCAGGTATATAAGACCTGTTTCCTGTTTCCTCTGGGCCCCGCCCAAGAGCCTGGAAGGCTGCTGAACTGCAGAGGGGTGAGAAAGCCTCTTTCCCAAATCGCTTCATTCATTCTGTTAGTTTGTCTAAAGACTGCAAAGGTACTTATTTTGTTGGTGGAAGTGGACAAGCCACTTCCAACTCTGAGTCAGGGACATCTAAGTTTAAGTTATCGCTCAGACGAGCAGCTTTTTGTTTGGCTTTGTTTTCTGTTTAAACTGTGGCAGTCTCAGTGCCTGGGACTGAATAAACCAGGCATAGCCTGTTTAAAGGAACAGTACGTGACGTCTCATCATTTAACCTACCCTAAAAGACCGTGTTCTAACAGTCCCGGACAGACGGCGGAGCCCCGGAGTAAGCCGTTTGTCACATATGGTGGAGAATGCGGGCAGAACACTAAAAGGTCTGGGGGTTAAAGAACTTTAAAGAAAAAAAAAAAAAAAAAAAAGGTTTTTTTTCTCTCTCTCCAAACAAGATGGAAGACGTGGTGAGTGCGCTGGTACGCAATGTCGCTGTCCAGAGAGACGCGAATGAAGCCCTGCAACAGGCGAATGCAAACCAGCAAGAGACAAACCGCTTGCTGAAAGAGGAGCAACAGCGGTTCGCTCAGGGCTTACAGCAGGAACTCGAGATCCTGAGGGAGACTATCAGTAACCTTCCACTGGCAGCGGCAGCCCCAGTTCCGAAAATGACCAGGGCAAGCCACTACCTTCAGAAGATGGGACCCTCGGATGATGTGGAAGCCTATCTTCTCACGTTTGAACGCACGGCACAGAGAGAGGGATGGCCAGAAGCTGAGTGGGCTGGTCTAATCGCACCCTTCCTAAGCGGCGAACCCCAGAAGGCTTACTTTGATCTAGAGCCAGCCGAAGCTAACGTCTATGCAAAATTGAAGTTCGAGATCCTCGCCCGCCTCGGCGTAACCACGGCTGTTCGCGCCCAAAGGTTTCACGCATGGTCCTTCACGATGGATAAAGCCACCCGAAGCCAGATGTATGACCTCATCCACCTCGCCCGGAAGTGGCTACAACCCGAGATCAACTCAGCAAGCCACATCGTGGAACGGTTGGTCATGGACCAGTTCTTGAGGAAACTTCCCTCTGCCTTACACCATTGGGTCAGTCGGAGTGACCCCCACAATGCGGATGAGCTTGTGGCCCTCGTAGAAAGGTACAATGCAGCAGGAGAGCACCCGCAACCCACAGTCGTGGAGCAACCCCACTACCCGAGGTTCCAGGACTCTTCCAGAGACGGTAAAAGGGTACCGGGGTTAAGGGGAGCTGAAGAGCGGCGACCACCTTCACGCAGCACCAGCAACAGTGGTTCGCACACTAAGGGCAATAGCCAACATGGGGAGCCGGGAAAAGGCTCTAAGTGGGACACAGACTATGTACCTAAATGTGTAAATTGTCATGAGAGGGGCCACACAGAAAAAATCTGCCCACTAAATGATGAGCCCATGCAATGCAACAGCGTGGAACCTTATTCGCTGTTGTCCCAATGTATGGGCCCTAACCCAGAGGACCCCTTGAATAACCATCTGTGGGCATTTGTAAAGGTTAATGGTAAGAGGGTTCGGGCACTTCTTGACTCTGGGAGTATGGTCACACTAGTGTCCGAATACCTATTGCCCATTAAGAAGAAACAGGTAAACAGTTCACAAAGAGTGGCAATTTGTTGTATACATGGGGATAATCATGAATATTCCACTGTTGATGTTTTTTTTTAAACAGAATTTGGTTCTTTAGATTTCAAGGTGGGTGTTGTACCCAAACTGGCACATGATGTGTTAATAGGGACCGACTTTCCCCATTTTCTAAAAATGTGGTCCCCAGCTCAGAATAGCGCCCAGAGTTCAATAGCAGACCATAACGAAGTGTTAGAAGAAACAAATCCTTTCCCTTTTTCAGAAATGGAGGTTGACGAGGGCCCAAATAAGAAAGGGGAAAAGGAGGAGTGCTGTGAAATTCCCTTCCCCATCACTACTTTGGTAGGGAATACCCCAAATCAAGATGTTGATCAGGCACTTACCACCCCAGTACAGGATAAGACCCTCGCTGACCTAGAGGTCAGTCCTGGGAGTTTTAAGAAGGCCCAGTGGGAGGACCCCACATTAGCGGTAGCAAGGGGAAATATACGGGACCAGAATAGTACTCATGGCCAACCAGATAGGTCACTTGCTTACCCCTACTTCGAGGTAGAGAACGACCTAGTATATCGGGTTGATAAAAGAAAATCAGTTACAACTAAACAATTGTTGGTACCACGGACATTCCGTAACGTAGTATTACACCTCGCACATAGTCATCCATTGGGGGGACACCTAGGGGTGGAAAAGACAAAAGAAAAGGTTCTCCGAAGCTTTTATTGGCCTGGGGTTCTGGCAGAAATTACAAACTATTGTTCCTCATGCCCAGAATGTCAGATCACCGCCCCGTTCAAAGCATACCGCAGCCCATTGGTACCCCTTCCCATAATAGAGGTACCATTTGACCGGATTGCTATGGATCTAGTAGGACCCCTAATAAAGTCTGCTAGGGGACATCAGCATATATTGGTAATATTAGATTATGCTACCCGATATCCGGAGGCAGTTCCCCTACGTAGCACCTCTGCTAAAAACATAGCAAAAGAGTTAGTACTTCTGTTTTCCCGGGTCGGAATTCCTAAAGAGATCTTATCTGACCAGGGAACACCATTTATGTCCCAAGTAACAAAAGAGCTATGTAAACTCCTAAAAATCAAGCATCTCAGAACCTCAGTCTATCATCCACAAACAGATGGTTTAGTGGAAAGGTTCAATAAAACCTTAAAGAGCATGTTACGCCGGGCGGTCGATAAGGATGGGAAAAACTGGGACTGTTTGTTACCATACCTGTTATTACCATACCTGTTGCCATTAGGGAAGTTCCCCAGTCATCCACAGGCTTCTCCCCGTTTGAACTATTGTATGGCCGACATCCAAGGGGCTTACTGGATATAGCCAAAGAAACTTGGGAACACGAGGTTACCCCTTACAGAAGTGTAATAGAGCATGTTGCCCAAATGCAGGACCGCATTGCTGCAGTCCTACCCATAGTGAGGGAACACATGGAGAAAGCTCAAGAAGCACAAAGGAATACGTATAATAAGGGTGCTAGGGTCAGAATTTTTTTTCCAGGTGATAGGGTACTAGTTCTGGTTCCCACCGTGGAGAGTAAATTCCTTGCTAAATGGCATGGGCCATATGAGGTCTTGGAAAGAGTGGGAGAAGTAAATTATAGGGTAAGGCAGCCAGGTAGGAGGAAACCTGAGCAAATTTACCATATAAACCTACTCAAGCCCTGGAAAGATAGAGAGGTCTTGTTAACCCTAGTACCCCCAGGTCCGTCAGAGAATCAAGAAACTGACCCAGAGGTTAGCATAGCTGAAACACTGTCCGTGCATCAGAAACGAGAGGTCCAGAGTTTAGTGAGAAGGAACAAAGAAATCTTCTCTACACAGCCAGGTAAAACTAACGTAATTAAACATGACATAGTCTCTGAACCGGGGGTCCGAGTTAACCTTAAACCGTACCGAATCCCAGAGGCCAAGAGAGAGGCTATAAGTTTAGAGGTTAAAAAAATGCTAAAACTAGGCGTAATTGAGGAATCCCAAAGTGGGTGGAACAGCCCTATAGTTTTAGTCCCAAAGCCAGACGGTACAACAAGGTTTTGTAATGACTACCGGAAACTAAACGCGGTGTCAAAATTTGATACTTATCCTATGCCCAGGGTGGATGAACTTGTAGAGAGACTGGGCAAAGCCCGATATCTCACAACCCTAGACCTAACAAAAGGGTACTGGCAGGTTCCCCTCACAGAAAGGGCAAAAGAAAAAACAGCCTTCTCAACCCCAGACGGCCTCTTTCAATATACGGTGCTGCCTTTTGGCTTACATGGAGCTCCCGCCACATTCCAAAGAATGATGGATAAAATTTTAAAACCACATGTTCGGTACGCTGCCGCCTACCTGGATGATGTGGTAATCCATAGTGAAGATTGGCAGTCCCACCTTCCAAAGGTCCAAGCTGTGCTCGACGCAGTTCGGTCTGCTGGACTAACTGCTAACCCCGCTAAATGCACTATTGGTCTGGAGGAGGCCAAGTATCTGGGGTATTCTATTGGTAGAGGGTTACTCAAACCACAAACACTCAAAGTAGAGGCGATACAAAATTGGCCAAGGCCAGTCACAAAAAAACAAGTAAGGACCTTTTTGGGGTTAATTGGCTACTATAGGAGGTTTATTCCCAATTTTGCAACTAAGGCAACCCCACTAACCGACCTCACAAAAGCAAGAGGACCGCTAATGGTAAAGTGGTCCCCCGAAGCCGAACAGGCCTTTAGAAGCCTGAAAGAAGCTCTCTGTGCCCAACCAGTGTTGGTCACACCTGACTTCTCCAAAGAGTTCGTAGTCCAAACCGACGCATCTGAGGTAGGGCTGGGGGCGGTACTCTCCCAGGAGTCTCAAGGGGAGGAGCACCCCATCCTTTATTTAAGTAGGAAACTAAATCCCCAGGAGAAAAATTACTCCATAGTCGAGAAAGAGTGTCTCGCAATAAAGTGGGCTGTAGAGACACTCAAGTATTATCTGTTGGGGAGAAAGTTCCGATTGGTCACAGATCATGCACCCCTTACCTGGATGTGTCAAAATAGGGAGAAGAACGCTAGGGTGACCAGGT